>NC_052339.1:29605018-29643827 GCF_016432855.1 Salvelinus namaycush
AGACAGAGGTCTCTTTATTTTATCAGGAGTCATACTGAGACAGAATTCTCTTTATTTTATCAGGGATCATACTGAGACTGAGGTCTCTTTTTTTATCAGGGAGTCATACTGAGACAGAGTCTCTTTATTTTATCAGGGAGTCGTACTGAGACAGAAGTCTCTTTATTTTATCAGGGAGTCATACTGAGACTGAGGTCTCTTTATTTTATCAGGTCATACTGAGACAGAGTCTCTTTATTTTATCAGGGAGTCGTACGGAGACAGAAGTCCTCTTTATTTTTCAGGGAGTCATACTGAGACTGAGGTCTCTTTATTTTATCAGGGAGTCATACTGAGACAGAAGTCTCTTTATTTTATCAGGAGTCATACTGAGACAGAAGTCTCTTTATTTTATCAGGGAGTCATACTGAGACAGAGTCTCTTTATTTTATCAGGGAGTCGTACTGAGACAGAAGTCTCTTTATTTTATCAGGGAGTCGTACTGAGACAGAAGTCTCTTTATTTTATCAGGGAGTCATACTGAGACGAGGTCTCTTTATTTTATCAGGGAGTCAGTACTGAGACAGAAGGTCTCTTTAGTTTATCAGGGAGTCGTACTGAGACAGAAGTCTCTTTATTTTATCAGGGAGTCGTACTGAGACAGAAGGTCTCTTTATTTATCAGGGGAGTCAGTACTGAGACAGAAGGTCTCTTTATTTATCAGGGAGTCCTACTGAGACTGAAGGTCTCTTTATTTTATCAGGGAGTCATACTGAGACAGAGGTCTCTTTATTTTATCAGGGAGTCGTACTGAGACAGAAGTCTCTTTATTTTATCAGGGAGTCGTACTGAGACAGAAGTCTCTTTATTTTATCAGGGAGTCATACTGAGACTGAGGTCTCTTTATTTTATCAGGGAGTCATACTGAGACAGAGGTCTCTTTATTTTATCAGGGAGTCGTACTGAGACAGAAGTCTCTTTATTTTATATGGGAGTCATACTGAGACTGAGGTCTCTTATTTTATCAGGGAGTCATACTGAGACAGAGGTCTCTTTATTTTATCAGGGAGTCGTACTGAGACAGAAGTCTCTTTATTTTATCAGGGAAGTCGTACTGAACAGAAGTCTCTTATTTTATCAGGGAGTCGTACTGAGACTGAGGTCTCTTATTTTATATGGGAGTCATACTGAGACAGAGGTCTCTTATTTTATCAGGGAGTCGTACTGAGACAGAAGTCTCTTTATTTTATCAGGGAGTCGTACTGAGACAGAAGTCTCTTTATTTTATCAGGGAGTCGTACTGAGACAGAAGTCTCTTTATTTTATCAGGGAGTCGTACTGAGACAGAAGTCTCTTTATTTTATCAGGGAGTCATACTGAGACTGAGGTCTCTTTATTTTATCAGGGAGTCATACTGAGACAGAGGTCTCTTTATTTTATCAGGGAGTCGTACTGAGACAGAAGTCTCTTTATTTTATCAGGGAGTCGTACTGAGACAGAAGTCTCTTTATTTTATCAGGGAGTCATACTGAGACTGAGGTCTCTTTATTTTATCAGGGAGTCATACTGAGACAGAGGTCTCTTTATTTTATCAGGGAGTCGTACTGAGACAGAAGTCTCTTTATTTTTATCAGGGAGTCATACTGAGACAGAAGTCTCTTTATTTTATCAGGGAGTCATACTGAGACAGAGGTCTCTTTATTTTATCAGGGAGTCGTACTGAGACAGAAGTCTCTTTATTTTATCAGGGAGTCGTACTGAGACAGAAGTCTCTTTATTTTATCAGGGGAGTCGTACTGAGACTGAGGTCTCTTTATTTTATCAGGGAGTCATACTGAGACAGAGGTCTCTTTATTTTATCAGGGAGTCGTACTGAGACAGAAGTCTCTTTATTTTATCAGGGAGTCGTACTGAGACAGAAGTCTCTTTATTTTATCAGGGAGTCGTACTGAGACAGAAGTCTCTTTATTTTATCAGGGAGTCGTACTGAGACAGAAGTCTCTTTATTTTATCAGGGAGTCATACTGAGACTGAGGTCTCTTTATTTTATCCGGGAGTCATACTGAGACAGAGGTCTCTTTATTTTATCAGGGAGTCGTACTGAGACAGAAGTCTCTTTATTTTATCAGGGAGTCGTACTGAGACAGAAGTCTCTTTATTTTATCAGGGAGTCATACTGAGACTGAGGTCTCTTTATTTTATCAGGAGTCATACTGAGACAGAGGTCTCTTTATTTTATCAGGGAGTCGTACTGAGACAGAAGTCTCTTTATTTTATATGGGAGTCATACTGAGACTGAGGTCTCTTTATTTTATCAGGGAGTCATACTGAGACAGAGGTCTCTTTATTTTATCAGGGAGTCGTACTGAGACAGAAGTCTCTTTATTTTATCAGGGAGTCGTACTGAGACAGAAGTCTCTTTATTTTATCAGGGAGTCATACTTAGACAGAAGTCTCTTTATTTTATCAGGGAGTCATACTGAGACAGAGGTCTCTTTATTTTATCAGGGAGTCGTACTGAGACAGAAGTCTCTTTATTTTATCAGGGAGTCGTACTGAGACAGAGGTCTCTTTATTTTATCAGGGAGTCATACTGAGACAGAAGTCTCTTTATTTTATCAGGGAGTCATACTGAGACAGAAGGTCTCTTTATTTTATCAGGGAGTCGTACTGAGACAGAAGTCTCTTTATTTTATCAGGGAGTCGTACTGAGACTGAGGTCTCTTTATTTTATCAGGGAGTCATACTGAGACAGAGGTCTCTTTATTTTATCAGGGAGTCGTACTGAGACAGAAGTCTCTTTATTTTATCAGGGAGTCGTACTGAGACAGAAGTCTCTTTATTTTATCAGGGAGTCGTACTGAGACAGAAGTCTCTTTATTTTATCAGGGAGTCGTACTGAGACAGAAGTCTCTTTATTTTATCAGGGAGTCATACTGAGACTGAGGTCTCTTTATTTTATCAGGGAGTCATACTGAGACAGAGGTCTCTTTATTTTATCAGGGAGTCGTACTGAGACAGAAGTCTCTTATTTTATCAGGGAGTCGTACTGAGACAGAAGTCTCTTTATTTTATCAGGGAGTCATACTGAGACTGAGGTCTCTTTATTTTATCAGGGAGTCATACTGAGACAGAGGTCTCTTTATTTTATCAGGGAGTCGTACTGAGACAGAAGTCTCTTTATTTTATCAGGGAGTCATACTGAGACTGAGGTCTCTTTATTTTATCAGGGAGTCATACTGAGACAGAGGTCTCTTTATTTTATCAGGGAGTCGTACTGAGACAGAAGTCTCTTTATTTTATATGGGAGTCATACTGAGACTGAGGTCTCTTTATTTTATCAGGGAGTCATACTGAGACAGAGGTCTCTTTATTTTATCAGGGAGTCGTACTGAGACAGAAGTCTCTTTATTTTATCAGGGACTCGTACTGAGACAGAAGTCTCTTTATTTTATCAGGGAGTCATACTGAGACAGAAGTCTCTTTATTTTATCAGGGAGTCATACTGAGACAGAGGTCTCTTTATTTTATCAGGGAGTCGTACTGAGACAGAAGTCTCTTTATTTTATCAGGGAGTCGTACTGAGACAGAGGTCTCTTTATTTTATCAGGGAGTCATACTGAGACAGAAGTCTCTTTATTTTATCAGGGAGTCATACTGAGACAGAAGTCTCTTTATTTTATCAGGGAGTCATACTGAGACAGAGGTCTCTTTATTTTATCAGGGAGTCATACTGAGACAGAGGTCTCTTTATTTTATCAGGGAGTCGTACTGAGACAGAAGTCTCTTTATTTTATCAGGGAGTCGTACTGAGACAGAAGTCTCTTTATTTTATCAGGGAGTCGTACTGAGACTGAGGTCTCTTTATTTTATCAGGGAGTCATACTGAGACAGAGGTCTCTTTATTTTATCAGGGAGTCGTACTGAGACAGAAGTCTCTTTATTTTATCAGGGAGTCGTACTGAGACAGAAGTCTCTTTATTTTATCAGGGAGTCGTACTGAGACAGAAGTCTCTTTATTTTATCAGGGAGTCGTACTGAGACAGAAGTCTCTTTATTTTATCAGGGAGTCATACTGAGACTGAGGTCTCTTTATTTTATCAGGGAGTCATACTGAGACAGAGGTCTCTTTATTTTATCAGGGAGTCGTACTGAGACAGAAGTCTCTTTATTTTATCAGGAGTCGTACTGAGACAGAAGTCTCTTTATTTTATCAGGGAGTCATACTGAGACTGAGGTCTCTTTATTTTATCAGGGAGTCATACTGAGACAGAGGTCTCTTTATTTTATCAGGGAGTCGTACTGAGACAGAAGTCTCTTTATTTTATCAGGGAGTCATACTGAGACTGAGGTCTCTTTATTTTATCAGGGAGTCATACTGAGACAGAGGTCTCTTTATTTTATCAGGGAGTCGTACTGAGACAGAAGTCTCTTTATTTTATATGGGAGTCATACTGAGACTGAGGTCTCTTTATTTTTATCAGGGAGTCATACTGAGACAGAGGTCTCTTTATTTTATCAGGGAGTCGTACTGAGACAGAAGTCTCTTTATTTTATCAGGGAGTCGTACTGAGACAGAAGTCTCTTTATTTTATCAGGGAGTCATACTGAGACAGAAGTCTCTTTATTTTATCAGGGAGTCATACTGAGACAGAGGTCTCTTTATTTTATCAGGGAGTCGTACTGAGACAGAAGTCTCTTTATTTTATCAGGGAGTCGTACTGAGACAGAGGTCTCTTTATTTTATCAGGGAGTCATACTGAGACAGAAGTCTCTTTATTTTATCAGGGAGTCATACTGAGACAGAAGTCTCTTTATTTTATCAGGGAGTCATACTGAGACAGAGGTCTCTTTATTTTATCAGGGAGTCATACTGAGACAGAATTCTCTTTATTTTATCAGGGAGTCATACTGAGACTGAGGTCTCTTTATTTTATCAGGGAGTCATACTGAGACAGAGGTCTCTTTATTTTATCAGGGAGTCGTACTGAGACAGAAGTCTCTTTATTTTATCAGGGAGTCATACTGAGACTGAGGTCTCTTTATTTTATCAGGGAGTCATACTGAGACAGAGGTCTCTTTATTTTATCAGGGAGTCGTACTGAGACAGAAGTCTCTTTATTTTATCAGGGAGTCATACTGAGACTGAGGTCTCTTTATTTTATCAGGGAGTCATACTGAGACAGAAGTCTCTTTATTTTATCAGGGAGTCATACTGAGACAGAAGTCTCTTTATTTTATCAGGGAGTCATACTGAGACAGAAGTCTCTTTATTTTATCAGGGAGTCATACTGAGACAGAAGTCTCTTTATTTTATCAGGGAGTCATACTGAGACAGAAGTCTCTTTATTTTATCAGGGAGTCGTACTGAGACAGAAGTCTCTTTATTTTATCAGGGAGTCATACTGAGACAGAGGTCTCTTTATTTTATCAGGGAGTCATACTGAGACAGAGGTCTCTTTATTTTATCAGGGAGTCGTACTGAGACAGAAGTCTCTTTATTTTATCAGGGAGTCATACTGAGACAGAGGTCTCTTTATTTTATCAGGGAGTCATACTGAGACTGAGGTCTCTTTATTTTATCAGGGAGTCATACTGAGACTGAGGTCTCTTTATTTTATCAGGGAGTCATACTGAGACAGAGGTCTCTTTATTTTATCAGGGAGTCATACTGAGACTGAGGTCTCTTTATTTTATCAGGGAGTCATACTGAGACTGAGGTCTCTTTATTTTATCAGGGAGTCGTACTGAGACAGAAGTCTCTTTATTTTATCAGGGAGTCATACTGAGACAGAGGTCTCTTTATTTTATCAGGGAGTCATACTGAGACAGAGGTCTCTTTATTTTATCAGGGAGTCGTACTGAGACAGAAGTCTCTTTATTTTATCAGGGAGTCATACTGAGACTGAGGTCTCTTTATTTTATCAGGGAGTCATACTGAGACAGAAGTCTCTTTATTTTATCAGGGAGTCGTACTGAGACAGAGGTCTCTTTATTTTATCAGGGAGTCATACTGAGACAGAGGTCTCTTTATTTTATCAGGGAGTCATACTGAGACAGAAGTCTCTTTATTTTATCAGGGAGTCATACTGAGACAGAAGTCTCTTTATTTTATCAGGGAGTCATACTGAGACAGAAGTCTCTTTATTTTATCAGGGAGTCATACTGAGACAGAAGTCTCTTTATTTTATCAGGGAGTCGTACTGAGACAGAGGTCTCTTTATTTTATCTGGGAGTCATACTGAGACAGAGGTCTCTTTATTTTATCAGGGAGTCATACTGAGACAGAAGTCTCTTTATTTTATCAGGGAGTCATACTGAGACAGAAGTCTCTTTATTTTATCAGGGAGTCATACTGAGACAGAAGTCTCTTTATTTTATCAGGGAGTCATACTGAGACAGAAGTCTCTTTATTTTATCAGGGAGTCATACTGAGACAGAAGTCTCTTTATTTTATCAGGGAGTCGTACTGAGACTGAAGTCTCTTTATTTTATCAGGGAGTCATACTGAGACAGAGGTCTCTTTATTTTATCAGGGAGTCATACTGAGACAGAGGTCTCTTTATTTTATCAGGGAGTCATACTGAGACAGAGGTCTCTTTATTTTATCAGGGAGTCATACTGAGACAGAGGTCTCTTTGACAGATGAACCCTGAAAAATACAAGTTGGCTTGAGGTTGTTTTTATCATGCTGACTCAATGACCTTTACTTCTACAAATCCACCAGTTTACAGGATGGGTGGACATTAATGGTATTGTTCTATTAGAAGCTCATCTATATGCATGGCTCTTCCTTTTATTTCCTGTATTCTCTGATCTTAACATAATTAAAGACTATGGAACTGACTCTGCTTTTAACAGTATTGTAAGAAACTCCCCTTAGACCTAATACTGTCTGTTTACATTGATAAACACCCCTTCGCCCACCACGTCTAGAGACAGAGCTTTTTTTGGTCAATTTGACGTTTTGCTTCTAAGCAGACGTCATCCGTCACTGTATAAATCTGTCCTGTCCTATATATTTAATGTTTTGTCTCCAGAGACTCTGTTCTGTAGCTTCCAGCAAACTCTGTCAGACAAAAACTGGAGAGAAACCAATCTACTTAGTGCAGTTTGAGCCCTAGGCTGGATTTAGACAGATTAGTCAGAACGTCCAATGGAAAAAGATGATAGAGCATTGTGGCCGGTTTGCCCATTCGTTTGGTTGGTCGCTTGGTGTTGGTGGCCATGGGAATGTGACACGGCGGAGAGAGGGGTGTGGCCCCGGGCTTAATGTGCTGCAGTGATAATTGACTGGCTCTGTTCCCAGCAGAGAGGACAGAGGAGAGACGTGGGGGGGGGGGGGGGGGGCAGGGGAAGAGAGGGGGGAGCAGGTGAAGAGTGAGGGGGTAGGGGGAAGAGAGAGGGGGGCAGGGGGAAGTGAGAGGGGGGGCAGGGGGAAGAGAGAGCGGGGCAGGGGGAAGAGAGAGGGGGGGCAGGGGGAAGAGAGAGGGGGGCAGGGGGAAGAGTGAGAGGGGGCAGGGGAAGAGTGAGAGGGGGCAGGGGAAGAGTGAGGGGGGCAGGGGGAAGAGTGAGGGGGGCAGGGGGAAGAGAGAGGGGGAAGTGTGATAAGAAGAGAGAAGGCTAAGGAGAGAGAGGGAAAGAGAGAGGAGAGTGGAAAGACTTGAGGCGAGAGAGGAAAGTGGAGAAGGATCGAGGGGGCGAGAGAGGTACAGAGAGTTCACTGAGGGGATAAAAGAGTGGAGAACAGAGAGAGGGACAGAGAGGGGATAAAAAAAAGAGGGGGATGATGGCATGACGTCCCCTCCTCTCTCGCAGTGACATGCCACTCTTCTTCTGGTCCAAATGGTCTGACTCATCAATGTGCTCTGACTTACCACACAAGCAGCATTCCAATTAACTATCCATCAGCCCCCATCAATGCCACAATAACACTCCTAGTAATGGATGTAGTGACGTGGCGGCTAGGGAAGTGAAAACATGTTTTTCTCTACATCTCGCTTTGTCCTTGTGGTTCAGTAGCTACATTCTTTGTAGCTTTGGGGATGTTGTTTGGATCACTCAGACAGTGAGGGAGATCGTTGAAGTGCTCCTTCTGGAAGGGAAATTGAGGCTGCAGAGCGGATGTTCTTTAGCGTTAGCCGCTGGCTGCCCAAGGCTAATTCACATACAGGTAACTGCCAAAATAAAGGAAACACTAACATAAAGTGTCTTAATGGCATTGGGCCACCACCAGCCGCCAGAACAGCTTCAATGTGCCTTGGCATAGATTCTTCAATTGTCTGGAAGTCTATTGAAGGGATGCGTCACCATTCACAAGATATTCCATAATTTGGTGTTTTGTTGATGGTGGTGGAAAACGCTGTCTCAGGCGCCACTCCAGAATCTTCCGTAAGTGTTCAATTGGGTTGAGGTATGGTGACTGAGACACACACACACACACACACACACACACACACACACACACACACACACACACACACACACACACACACACACACACACACACACACACACACACACACACTTTAAAACCCCTTAAGCTCCTTTGAGACCCCTCTTTCAAAGTCACTGACATCTCTTCTTCTAGCCATGGTAGCCAGAATAATGGGTAACTGGGCGTTTTATACATGATGGGATGTTAATTGCTTAATTTAACTCCAAAAACCACACCTGTGTGGAAGCACCTGCTTTCAATATTCGTTGTATCCCCCAAGTGTTTCCTTTATTTTGGCAGTTGCCTGAAGCTTAGATTATTACTGGTCATTTTTAATGAGGTTACAGTGGTTAAGTGGCTCCCCAAGAGGCCGTACGACCTGGGAAATGGCTTGACTGCGTTTCACAGTAAATCACTGAGACCTACCATTAGCATGTTCCTCATTTACAAAAATATGGGATTTTCTTGCCTCCTATATGTTTCTTGCTGCATACACACACACACACACACACACACACACACACACACACACACACACACACACACACACACACACACACACACACACACACACACACACACACACACACACACAGTTGTTTTGTACTTTATTGTGGGCTTGACTGGCATAACTTCCGAATAGCCCATCTCAAGTATTCATTTTGATCCCACGCTTTCAGAGGAAGTGACAACAGAAGGAGCAGATGTGTTTTTCTTGGAGGAGTTTTGTCTCTCTGATCGTGATGAGAGAGATAATTATCGGAGTCTTGGAGTATTCTGTGGACAGATGTAACAACAGTCTCAGTGTACGTCAAGACACACTAACTGAGACCAATGGGAGATGACGGTACGCTGCAGACTTGGTTTGTCTCACTTTTAACAAACCTAGCAACACTCTTAGAAAAAAAGGTGCTATCTAGAACTGAAAAGGGTTCTTCGGCTGCCCCCATAGGAGAGCCCTTTGAAGAACCTTTTTGGTTCCAGGTAGAACCATTTTGGTTCCAAGTAGAACCCTTTCCACAGAAGGTTCTACGTGGAACCCAAAAGAGTTCTACCTAAAACCAAAAAAGGTTTCTACCTGGAACCAAAAAGGGTTCTCCTATGGGGACAGCCAAAGAACCCTTTTGGAACCCTTGTTTTCTTTTTACTCCAGAAACACTCTGCAAAATAACCCTCTTTGTCACGCCCTGGCCTTAGTATTCTTTGTTTTCTTTATGTTTTTTAGTTAGGTCAGGGTGTGACATGGGGAATGTATGTGTTTTTGTAGTGTCTAGTGTAGTTGTCTAGTTATGTCTATGGCTGCCTAGATTGGTTCTCAATTAGAGGCAGCTGTGGTTCATTGTCTCTGATTGAGAGCCATATTTAAGGCAGTCATAGGCATTGTGGTTTTGTGGGTAATTGTCTGTGTCTATGTCTGTGTTGCATGTTTGCACTTAGTCTTTTGATAGCTTCACGTTCGTCTGTTTGTTGTTTTGTTTCGTTGTCCTTCTTCCAATTAAAGAGAAGATGTATTTTCCACACGCTGCGCCTTGGTCCTCTCTCTCTCCCATTGACGATCGTGACAGAATTACCCACCTAAATCAGACCAAGCGGCGTGTCAAGCGGCAACAGGACCCACCTACACAGGATTTCTGGACATGGGAGGACGAATTGGATGGTAAGGGACCTTGGGCTCAACCAGGAGAATATCGCCGCCCCAAAGCTGAGCTGGAGGCAGCGAAAGCAGAGAGGCGGCGATATGAGGAGGCAGCACGGAAGCAAGGCTGGAAGCCCGTGAGTACAACCCGAAATTTTCTTGGGGGGGGGCTAAGAGGTAGTGGGCCAAGAGGTAGTGGGCCGAGGGCAGGTAGGAGACCTGCGCCCACTTCCCAGGCTAACCGTGGAGAGCGAGAGTACGGGCAGACACCGTGTTACGCAGTAGAGCGCATGGTGTCTCCTGTACGCGTGCATAGCCCGGTTCGGTACATTCCAGCTCCACGTATCGGCCGGGCTAGATTGAGCGTTGAGCCGGATGTCATGAAGCCGGCCCAACGCATCTGGCCACCAGTGCGTCTCCTCGGGCCGGCTTACATGGCACCAGCCTTACGCATGGTGTCCCCGGTTCGCCTACATAGGCCGGTGCGGGTTATTCCACCTCCCCGCACTGGTCGGGCGACGGGGAGCATACAACCAGGTAAGGTTGGGCAGGCTCAGTGCTCAAGGGAGCCAGTACGCCTGCACGGTCCGGTATTTCCGGCGCCACCTCCCCGCCCCAGCCCAGTACCACCAGTGCCTACACCACGCACCAGGCTTCCAGTGTGTTTCCAGAGCCCTGTTCCTCCTCCACGCACTAGCCCTATGGTGCGTGTCTCCAGCCCATTACCACCAGTGCCTACACCACGCACCAAGCCTCCTGTGTGTCCCCAGAGTCCTGTGCGTCCTGTTGCTGCTCCCCGCACTAGCCTGAAGGTGCGTGTCCTTAACCCGGTGCCTCCAGTTCCGGCACCACGCACCAGGCCTACAGTGCGTCTCAGCCGGCCAGAGTCTGCCGTCTGCCCAGCGGCGCCTGAACTGCCCGTCTGCCCAGCGGCGCCTGAACTGCCCGTCTGCCCAGCGGCGCCTGAACTGCCCGTCTGCCCAGCGGCGCCTGAACTGCCCGTCTGCCCAACGCCGTCTGAACTGTCCGTCTGCCAAGCGCCGCATGAACTGCCCGTCTGGACTGAGCCTTCAAAGCCGCCCGTCTGCCATGAGCCTTCAGAGCCGTCCGCCAGACAGGAGCCGCTAGAGCCTTCCGCCAGACAGGAGCAGCCAGAGCCTTCCGCCAGACAGAAGCAGCCAGAGCCTTCCGCCAGACAGGATCAGCCAGAGCCTTCCGCCAGACAGGATCAGCCAGAGCCTTCCGCCAGACAGGATCAGCCAGAGCCTTCCGCCAGACAGGATCAGCCAGAGCCTTCCGCCAGACAGGATCAGCCAGAGCCTTCCGCCAGACAGGATCAGCCCGAGCCGTCATCCAGCCATGACCAGCCAGAGCCGTCATCCAGCCATGACCAGCCAGAGCCGTCATCCAGCCATGACCAGCCAGAGCCGTCAGCCAGCCATGACCAGCCAGAGCCGTCAGCCAGCCATGACCAGCCAGAGCCGTCAGCCAGCCATGACCAGCCAGAGCCGTCAGCCAGCCATGACCAGCCAGAGCCGTCAGCCAGCCATGACCAGCCAGAGCCGTCAGCCAGCCATGACCAGCCAGAGCCGTCCCTCAGTCCGGAGCTGCCGTCCCTCAGTCCGGAGCTGCCGTCCCTCAGTCCGGAGCTGCCGTCCCTCAGTCCGGAGCTGCCGCCCCTCAGTCCGGAGCTGCCCCTCATTCCGGTGTTGCCCCTCAGTCCGGTGCTGCCCCCTAATCCAGTGGGGTTAATTTGGAGGGTGGCCATTTGGAGGAGGCTACCAAAGCGGGTATTGACAATGGTGGAGTGGGGGACACGTCCCGCACCCGAGCCGCCGCCATGATGGGGCCCACCCCGGACCCTCCCCTTTCTATGTCAGTTTGTGCGGTCGGAGTCCGCACCTTTGGGGGGGGGTACTGTCACGCCCTGGCCTTAGTATTCTTTGTTTTCTTTATGTTTTTTAGTTAGGTCAGGGTGTGACATGGGGAATGTATGTGTTTTTGTAGTGTCTAGTGTAGTTGTCTAGTTATGTCTATGGCTGCCTAGATTGGTTCTCAATTAGAGGCAGCTGTGGTTCATTGTCTCTGATTGAGAGCCATATTTAAGGCAGTCATAGGCATTGTGGTTTTGTGGGTAATTGTCTGTGTCTATGTCTGTGTTGCATGTTTGCACTTAGTCTTTTGATAGCTTCACGTTCGTCTGTTTGTTGTTTTGTTTCGTTGTCCTTCTTCCAATTAAAGAGAAGATGTATTTTCCACACGCTGCGCCTTGGTCCTCTCTCTCTCCCATTGACGATCGTGACACTCTTAATCTTTCTCCGTTTCAAGGTGACATATTTGGACATACCAGTTTTGTCGCAGGTGTAAAATAATCCTGCAGCAGGAGCATTTGATTATATATACAATATTTCTTGATCATTTCTAACGGGCAATACATTTTGATAGGCTGCAGTGGGCTATAGTTTAGGTCCTGCATTTCAGATACACTTGTATGTCGTAGTGGAGACCAATATATCTTGTGTTATTAAGCTATATAAAACAGTTGTTGATGTGTATGGCTGCATTGCAGGTACATTTTTGTACATTTGAATGTCGCAGTAGTAGGAAATGTAATTCTGTCTGGTGCTTTAGCGCTTGAGCGAGCAAGAGATTGTAATTTTTTTTGTGAATTTATGTCAATCACAAAGCTCATTTGAATTTCCTGCAGCGCAGGAAAATTATCTTCGACAACAGAGTGTTTGGTTTTCGCCAGACATAATGGGACCCATGTTGTCCAAAAAGTTATAATTTTGTTATACATCTGTCCGTAGAACATCCTCCCAAGAGACTTGATGATCATCCAGGTGCTTCCAGGTGCTTTTTGTCAACTTTTTGGATGAGATGGGTCCCCTTATGTCTCGTGAAAACCAAACACTGCATTCCATAGTAAGAACCTCATACCGAAGGTCAAGCGTGGTGGTGGTAGTGTGATGGTTTGGGGATGCTTTGCTGCCTCAGGAACAGGACGACTTGCCTTAATAGAAGGTACCATGAATTCTGCTCTGTATCAGATAATTCTACAAGAGAATGTCAGGTCATCCGTCTGTAAGCTGAAGCACAGCTGGGTCATGCAGCAAGACAATGATCCAAAACACACAATCAAGTCTACATGAAAATGGTTAAAAAGCAACAAATTAGAAATTTTAGAATGGCCTAGTCAAAGTCCAGACCTAATCCCAATTGAGATGTTGTGGCAGGCTGTGAAATGAGCAGTTCAGGCTTAGAAAAACACAAATGAAGGCCTCCCAAGTGGCGCAGAGGTCTAAGACACTGCGATGAACCAGAGATCCTGGTTCAAGTCCGGACTCTGTTGCAGCCGGCCGCGACCGGGAGACCCATGGGGTGGCGCGCAATTGTCCCAGCGTCGTCCGGGTTAGGGGAGGGTTTGGCCGGCAGGGATGTTCTTGTCCCAACTTGCACTAGCGACTCCTGTGGTGGGCCCGGGCGCAATGCACGCTGACACGGGCGCCAGGTGTACAGTGTTTCCTCCGACACATTGGTGTGGCTGGCTTCCGGGTTAAGTGGGCATGTGTCAAGAAGCAGTGTGGCTTGGCTGGGTTGTGTTTCGGAGGACTCACTGCTCTTGAACTTTGCCTCTCCCGAGTCCATACGGGAGTTGCAGCGATGGGACAAGACTGTAACTACCAATTGGATACCACAAAATTGGGGAGATAAAGGGGTGTAAAAAAACACACACAAAAAATACACAAATGCCGCTGAGTTAAGGCAGTTCTGCATGGGAGAGTGGGCCAAAATTCAAAATTTGGGTTGAAGATCTGATAACATTCAGTATCAAAGATATGCAAAAATAGAGAAAATCAGAAAGGGGGCAAATACTTTTTCACGGCTCTGTATAAGCACTTCATTGGGCTATTATTACGTAGCATTAAGGCATGTTGCTTATTTAGAGGTAGCAATAGGAGCCTCACAGGTTGACGTATCATGGCGGCAGGGAGCCTTGGATCTCACCCTGCGAGGGCCAGGCAGGGTAGCAGACATTAGGACACTCATCATGATGTGACATAAAATGGTGTGATGCTGGGAGATGGGAGTGGAGCCCTTTTAACAGGCGACTTCTTCCCCTGTAGAGAGTTGAGTCATGGTTGAGTCGTGTGGATTCTCTTCTTTAGTGCTATCCATCATTAAACGGCTCCCGAACCGGTGGGAGGAATATATCACAATTTAGTGCGCTGGGATGCCGTTGTCATTTAGGAGGGGTTTGAGATCCGAAACATTGTATGCCGCAGTATACATCTGTCCAATGTATAATTTCAGGACTAATAGAATGTAGGTTAATCTAAGTGTTTCGTCTCTATCTGCAGAAACGGGAGAGAGGCCATGTGTTATTTGACAAAGTGTGTGAGCAGCTCAACCTCCTGGAAAAGGACTACTTTGGCATCACATTCCGGGACATCGAAAACCAAAAGGTGGAATTTGTCTTGTTGATTTTGCTGTATAATTAGGGGTGTTTTGAACATGTTTTGACGTGAATTAACACTGTCTTCTTGAACTCTTGAACCAGAACTGGTTAGACCAATCCAAGGAGATGAAGAAACAGATCAGAGGTGTGTAGAATATGGGTTTTTGAACGTTATTTCTCTGCGTGGTTTGAAAGTTAGCCAGCATGCTAGTTACTCAGGCTTAAAGGCACAATCTGGGTTATTTCCTGCTGTTCAATGGTCATTTCAATTAAATGTTTGTTTTTGTACGCTGCAGGAGCCGCCTGGAACTTTTCATTCAATGTGAAGTTCTACCCTCCAGACCCTGCCCAGCTGTCTGAGGATATTACAAGGTTACACTTTCTATAGTTCCACTTTCGGGATATACACTGAGTATACAAAACATTAAGGACACTTGCTCTTTTCATGACATAGACTGAACAAGTGAATCCAAGTGAACTTCAATCACTGTAGATGAAGGAGAGGAAACAGGTTAGAGAAGGATTTTTAAGCCTTGAGTGAATGGGCAAGACAAAAGATTGAAGTGGCTTTGAACGGGGTATGGTAGTAGGTGCCAGTCACACCGGTTTGTGTCAACAACTACAACGCTGCTGGGTTTTTCACACTCAACAGTTTTCTGTGTGTAACAAGAATGATCCAGCACCCAAATGACATCCAGCCAACTTCACTCAACTGTGGGAAGCATTGGAGTCAACATGGGCCAGCATCCCTGTGGAACGCTTTCGACACCTTGTAAAATCGACGAATTGAGGCTGTTCTGAGGGGAAAAGGGGATGAAACGTTTATTTATTTATTTTGACCCCTTTTTCTCCCCAATTTCGTGGTATCCAATTGGTAGTTACAGTCTTGTCTCATCGCTGCAACTCCCGTACGGACTCGGGACAGGCGAAGGTCGAGAGCCGTGCGTTCTCCTAAACACAACCCAATCAGGCCGCACTGCTTCTTCACACAATGCTCACTTAACCCGGAAGCAAGCCACACCAATGTGTCGGAGGAAACACGGTACACCTGGCGACCGTGTCAGCGTGCACTGCGCCCGGCCCGCCACAGGAGTCGCTAGTGCGCGATGGGACAAGAACATCCCTGCCGGCCAAACCCTCCCCTAACCCAGACGACGCTGAGCCAATTGTGCGCCGCCACATGGGTCTCCCGGTCGCAGCCGGCTGCGACAGAGCCTGGACTCGAACACAGAATCTCTAGTGGCACAGCTAGCCTTAGACCACTGCACCACTCGGGAGGCCGGGGGGATGAACCTTAATATTAGGAAGGTGTTCGTAATGTTTGGTATAGTCAGTGTATATAAGCATAATAACAAATGAATTTTTTTTATCAATGAAATACTGTGCTGTGTGCATTTTATTTCCAATTACCTATTTCTCGCTCTTTCTCTTTTTTCTCCATTTCTCTCACACTTTTGTCTCTCCTCATGACACAAACTCCATCCCTCACTCTCCTTTCTCTTTCCTCACCCCTCTCTATCTGTCCCTCGCCCTCTCATCCCTTTCTCTCCCCTTCCAGATATTACCTGTGCCTCCAGTTGAGGGATGACGTGGTGTCTGGGCGTCTGCCATGCTCTTTCGCCACCCACACGGTGCTGGGATCCTACACGGTTCAATCAGAGTTGGGGGACTACGATCTCGAGGAGTCTGGGACGGACTACGTCAGCGAGTTCCGCTTCGCCCCCAACCAGACCAAGGAGCTGGAGGAGAAGGTCATGGACCTGCACAAAAACTACAAGTTAGTCTGTCTGTTGAGAACTACACTTAGAAGAAAGGGTTCTTCATCAGTTCCCATACGAGAACCCTTTCTGGTTCCAGGTAAAACTATTTTGGGTTCCACGTAGAACCTTCTATGGAAAGGGTTCTACGTGGAACTCAAAAGGGTTCTAGCTGGAACCAAAAGGGTTCTACCTGGTACCTAAAAGGTTCTTCAAAGGGTTCTCCTATCGGGACAGCCCTTTTCGGTTCTAGATAGCACCTTTTTTTCTAAGAGTGTAGAAGTCAGTCTGGTTGTCTGTCCATCTGTCTCTCTAGAACTACAAGTCAGTCTGGTTGTCTGTTCGTCTGTCTCTCTAGAACTACAAGTCAGTCTGGTGATCTGTACATGTGTCTGTCCGTCTGTCTGATGGAAGAGAAGGTCATGGTTTCAAAAGTAGCTGTCAAAAGCCCATACAAAAAGCTGTGTCTTGTCTTTATCTCTCCAGAGGAATGACGCCAGCTGACGCTGAGATGCACTTCCTGGAAAACGTGAAGAAGCTTTCCATGTACGGAGTTGACCTGCACCATGCCAAGGTAAAGTGGCCTAATTCAACTTTGACAAAACAGGCTACCTGTTACTGACCCCAACCCTGTTGTTTTTTTTCAAAATGCCTGCCCTGTCATGAATTGAAAAAGCCCTATTGTTATGACCTGCATGATGCTGCCTGGTTCCCTGTCCTTTGACCCCCAGCAGCTGCATGATGCTGCCTGGTTCCCTGTCCTTTGACCCCCAGCAGCTGCATGATGCTGCCTGGTTCCCTGTCCTTTGACCCCCAGCAGCTGCATGATGCTGCCTGGTTCCCTGTCCTTTGACCCCCAGCAGCTGCATGATGCTGCCTGGTTCCCTGTCCTTTGACCCCCAGCAGCTGCATGATGCTGCCTGGTTCCCTGTCCTTTGACCCCCAGCAGCTGCATGATGCTGCCTGGTTCCCTGTCCTTTGACCCCCAGCAGCTGCATGATGCTGCCTGGTTCCCTGTCATTTGACCGCCAGCAGCTTCAATAGCCATTTGGATCATTGTTGTTTGAACCCTCAGGTCCAATCCTTGGTGTTGTGTACTGCTCTCAGTGACACCTCAAAACCCACTTCAGGTCCAATCCATGGTGTTGTGTACTGCCTCAGTGACACCTCAAAACCCACCTCAGGTCCAATCCATGGTGTTGTGTACTGCTCTCAGTGACACCACAATACCCTTTTCAGGTCCAATCCATGGTGTTGTGTACTGCCTCAGTGACACCTCAAAACCCACTTCAGGTCCAATCCATGGTGTTGTGTACTGCTCTCAGTGACACCTCAAAACCCACTTCAGGTCCAATCCATGGTGTTGTGTACTGCTCAGTGACACCTCAAAACCCACTTCAGATCCAATCTATGGTGTTGTGTACTGCTCTCAGTGACACCTCAAAACCCACTTCAGATCCAATCTATGGTGTTGTGTACTGCTCTCAGTGACACCTCAAAACCCACTTCAGGTCCAATCCATGGTGTTGTGTACTGCTCTCAGTGACACCTCAAAACCCACTTCAGATCCAATCTATGGTGTTGTGTACTGCTCTCAGTGACACCTCAAAACCCACTTCAGGTCCAATCCATGGTGCTGTGTACTGCTCTCAGTGACACCTCAAAACCCACTTCAGATCCAATCTATGGTGTTGTGTACTGCTCTCAGTGACACCTCAAAAACCCACTTCAGGTCCAATCCATGGTGTTGTATACTGCTCTCAGTGACACCTCAAAAACCCAGGTCTAGGAGAAATAAGTTTAGTTTAGTTTAAATTAATGAATTTAGCCTATTAGAGGTGTGTTCGCTATACATGGTCTACCTATTACTTGCTAATCTCTGTTTTGTGTTGAATATTGTTCCTTTGTAACTATGTTGGTTGTTTCTGTTGTTTGCAATGTCAGCTGGGGATCACATTTTAGGACTAACTACCCAAATCTAAGTAACCAAGTAAATCAAAAACTCCGGCCCAATTCGCTGACATAGATTTGAATGCATATGGCACAGTCAGATAAATTACCATAGATTTGAATGGAAATGGCACAGTCAGATAAAATATCATAGATTTGAATGGAAATGACACAGTCAGATAAAATATAATAGATTTGAATGGAAATGACACAGTCAGATAAAATATAATAGATTTGAATGGAAATGACACAGTCAGATAAAATATCATAGATTTGAATGGAAATGACACAGTCAGATAAAATATAATAGATTTGAATGGAAATGACACAGTCAGATAAAATATCATAGATTTGAATGGAAATGACACAGTCAGATAAAATACCAGTATTTTTTTTTTTAGATCTTAGCTCAACTTTTTACAAATATGGCACATTTTTGTCTTCATCAAAGAAACATTGTTTGGACATTTGCATTTCTGTTGCCGTGGCCTCCTGAGTGGTGCAGTGGTCTAAGGCTAGCTGTGCCACTAGAGATTCTAGGTTCGAGTCCAGGCTCGGTCCCAGCCGCCCGCGACCGGGGACCCATGGGGTGGCGCACAATCGGCCCAGCGTCATCCGGGTTAGGGGAGGGTTTGGCCGACATGGATGTCCTTTCCCATAATGCATCAGTGACTCCTGTGGCGGGCCGGGCGCAATGCACGCTGACGCGGTCGCCAGGTGCACGGTGTTTCCTCTGACACATTGTTGTGACTGGCTTCCGGGTTAAGTGAGCATTGTGTGAAGAAGCAGTGCGGCTTGATTGGGTTGTGTTTAGGAGAACGCACGGCTCTCGACCTTCGCCTGTCCCGAGTCCGTACGGGAGTTGCAACGATGAGACAAGACTGTAACTACCAATTGGATGCCACGAAATCGGGGAGAAAAAGGGGTCAAAAAATGAATAATAATAATAATAATACAGTTCCGTAGCCAGCCATGTATATATAGCCTGACCCAACAATTGATTGGGTTATATCATCTGACCTCATGTGAATGATGGAAAAACGATTCAAACCAAAAATGTTTCACAACACCTCCTCACACCAAATGTGTAAGAGAGTAAGCATATTGTTTTGTCTTGAAAAATAATAATAATGAAATAATGACATGCCGCTATAAGCACTTAAGATTTGCATTAATAACCAAATAAGAGATGACACTGATAGCATGGAAACCCTCCCTCTGGTCAGAACAGCCTGTGACTGTGTTTTCTTATTTTTACTGAATGTCCTAGTTGGTAGGAAGCCTGTTTGAGTGCTTGTCTCCAGCTAAGGGCGAGGTAAGGCTTGCATTTTGTTTGTGTGTATGTAGAGTTACATGTATGTTACATGTGTCCCTGTCTGAAAACCCCTGTCTTTGTGCATGACCTTGGACTGTTAGAGTCCATCGTTTGGAGCTGTGGGTTGGCTCACCACAGTTTCGAGTTGACATTGTGGATGCCTGTAGTTGTAGTCTCTTAGGTGGCTGTTGTGAGGTATAGGACATCACCCACCCCCCACCCTTCATAGCCCCAGTGCTAATATCCCACTCACAGGGAGTTGTGGACCCCCTCTGTCCCCCCATCTGCTCTGTGACACCCCAACTGTGTTGATCTGCAGACTTCAAGACCTTTTGGGGAAGGCCTCATCATCGTGACGTCATGTGACTAGTATCAGCCATCTTAGCCCCACATAGGCTACGTTCCAATATCCACACTAACATGCCACGTGAATGAAGCAATCAGGAATGCATTTCAGGTGGTATGCTAGTGTGAAAATTGGAACATGGCATTAGATTTTAGACAAGAGTAGATGTCCCTGCAGTCATAGGCTTTGCCTCATGAGTGATAGACTCCTCCATCACCATTACATTCACTGGCCTTGCAATGCCATCATATTGCGATGTACTTAGGTGTGCGAATGAAAGTTTAGACAAAATGCCCCCTGCTGCATTGTAGACCTTCAGCATCTATGAAACTGGAACACAGTTCATAGAACAGCACAGCTGAACATACCTGAGTGTTGCTCGTTACTACCCTAAACTATACTGAACAAAAATATAAACGCTACGCTATGTTGTGCACAAATATGTTCACATCCCTGTTAGTGAGCATTTCTCCTTTTCCAAGATAATCCATCCACCTGACAGGTGTGGCATATCACAAAGCGAATTAAACAGCATGATCATTACACAGGTGCACCTTGTGCTGGGGACAAATAAAGGCCACTCTAAAATGCTCCGTTTTGTCACACAACACAACGCCACAGATGTCTCACGTTTTGAGGGAGCAATTGGCATGCTGACTGCAGCAATGTCCAACAGAGCTGTTGCCAGAGATTTTAATGTTCATTAAAATATTTGTGTGTGTGGGGGGCGGGGGGTCATTCTGAATGGCTGGGCCTGGCTCCCAAATGGGTGGGCCTATGCCCTCACAGGCCCACCCATGGCTGCGTCCCTGCCCAGTCATGTGAAATGTATAGATTAGGGCTTAATGAATTTCAGTTGACTGATTTCCTTCTATGAACTGTAACTCATTAAAATCTTTGAAAATTGTTGCATGTTGCGTTTATATTTTTGTTCAGTACACATTTACATAGCTAAGACAAGTACATCAGTGTGCTCTGTAAATTGTCTTCAAAATCTGTGCTACTCTCGTCTCCTTAACTTCATCTGCACTGATTGGAACGTGACAGGTAAAAACAATATGGAGGAAGATGATCATTAGACTGGCTTTCACCTGGTCACTTCTTTCAGATCAGTGCAATGAAGGAGAAGAGGTGAGGAGAGGACAGAATTTTTGGGCAATTGAGAAAGACCTGCTCTTGGCAATAAAGCCAGATATATCACTAGTGAAAGTGGGAGCTGTGATAATAGATAGTTTTAGGATAAATAATTGGTTTCTGTTAATGTAAGTCCATTTCTTGTCTCTTGAGTTCTTGGTTTCGGTGAAATGTGTCCGTCGACATTACAACAGCTCTCATGATGTTTTCATTTCATTTTTGAAAAATGACAAAGCTAATTTGAATCCGTCATTGAGAAATGATAATTGGCTTGCTGCATCGCCAGGTGTCTCAGGCCGTCTATCTTCTTTGTAGGAGAAAGTGTTGGTGTCTGGATATTGTGAACCAATTTTTTTATTACACTCAAGAAGCCTTTTTTAGCCTGGTTTTCAGTCTGTTTTGGCATTAGTCAACTACTTTCCTGTTATTGTGGTCACATTTTATTTGTCACATGCACAAGTACAGTTAAATGCTGAACTTGCAAGCCCTACCCAACAGTGCACTATTCAATATTTTTAAAAGTATAACGAAAACACAAATAAAAAACACGAGAAATAAGAAATAAAAGAGGAAGCTCTATTATTTCTACTTGGTATAGGAGTCTAGTAAAGAGTGGACATACTGTAGAACAGGACCGTTTAACACCAGGCCTGGAGGGCCGAAACACCTCTGGACTCTCTGGGTCAATTAGTAACATTCATCAGTCAATTAACTACTAGGTAGTAAAGAAAACCAGGAGCACTTTGGCCCTTTAGGCATGGAGTTGACTAGCCCTGCCGACAGTAAACTGAGGACAACATCCAAAAAGTGGGTTGAGTCAAGCCCAAACTGACTGACACCCAGGCTACCTCCAATGTGAAACTAGTTAGAGTTACAACATTCCAGAAACTTTCCTAAAGTTCCCAGTTTTTTTTTATACCAGTTGGCAGAGGTTTCAGGAATTTTGCAGTAAAGAATAAAATAAAAAGTATAGCAGTGTCAAGTTGTTGACCACGGTGTGTGTTCCTGCCGGTCCTTCCCAGGATTCTGAGGGTGTTGAGATCATGTTGGGCGTGTGCTCTAGCGGTCTTCTGATCTACCGTGACCGCCTGCGCATCAACAGGTTCGCCTGGCCCAAGGTCCTCAAGATCTCCTATAAAAGGAATAATTTCTACATCAAAATACGCCCCGGAGAGGTAAGCATGTCAGCATGGCCCTCCTGACATGAAAGCACCTCACATGAAAGAAGTGTCCCTATCATGTTTCATGTACGTAGAATGGCATTGCATAGAATGGCATTGCATAGAATGGCATCACATAGAATGACGTGTGTGTGTGTGTGTGTGTGTGTGTTTTTTCTGTATGTTTTGCCGTCAGTTTGAGCAGTTTGAAAGCACCATCGGGTTCAAGCTCCCCAACCATAGGGCGGCCAAGAGACTATGGAAAGTCTGCGTGGAGCACCACACCTTTTTCAGGTGAGACCTGGGCCACCACCTCAACGTGTAGACATCTGCCATTTCAGTGGAGGGTTTTGAAAGTAAATTTATAGCTATTGTATATTGTCTTGGTTATCTTCACGCTGGGCTGGAGCAAAAGCCTGCATGCCCTGCTTCCCTCCAGGATCATTTGCCTATCCCTGCTGTCATAGTGTGTCTTTCTTGACCTCTAGGTAGATTCATGTCTCCTCCTTGTTCTCCTGACCTCACCATTCCTCTCTGTCCTCTAGGTTGGTGTCTCCAGAAACTCCCCCCAAGAAGTTCCTAAACCTGGGCTCTAAGTTCCGATACAGCGGGAGAACCCAGGCCCAGACGCGACGAGCCAGCTCCCAGATCGTCCGTCCGGCACCCCGCTTCGAGCGCTCCACCAGCAAGCGCTACATCATGTCGCGCAGCCTGGACGGAGGTTCGTAGTTCCATCAACATTTCTCTTAGGAATGAAAGACGATTGTGTCACATTTCTTCCCATAGAGTTTGTGTTGGGAAAGTTAGCCTGAAAGCATTGAGTGCGCCACCATAAAGCTAGGTACAGGACATCAACCAAAAACAACTCAACCTAAATGAACAAGAAAATCATGTTGTCCTTGTCCCCCTCTGTCTCTATGTCCAGCCTATTTTGAAGTCACTATCTCTAGCTGTTGAATTCAGCTGATAGGGTGTCAAGAGGGCAGTACATTTGACCATACAGCTCAGGCACCAATCAATTAATGAACCCATCTGTCATAATGGCCATACCACTGCACACATTGTGACATCTGTCAATCAATCACACTTGATTTGGTCTTCACAACCATTGACATTCACTCAGGTCCTCCCAGACCTGTCATGGGCTTACAAGTGCCACTGGCGTGAATAGGGAATTGGTATTTGGTATACTTTCCCTTGAAATTCCCTAGAACGATGCAACAATGCAACTTTATATTCTCCACAGAGCCATTTTGTTCACCGTTTGTCTTGAATGTGGCCGTTTCCTTGATAGCTTCACCATTTCCCAGTCTACATGAAAGCTTAAGAGAACCTCCCTAAGCAGCCGTGCTGTGAAGTCGCTAAAGCCTCAGTATGCCGCTCAGACTCATTACAGCTTGTAGCCGTTGTTTTATCCTCGCTGCTCTGCACTCACATCGCCTTTTCATCCCCTCAAAGTAGCCAGGGCTGTCCCCCTCTCCCTTGTCTTTATCAACCAGTCCCAGACCATGGGTAATGTCCTTTATTTTTCAGGCCAGCTCACAGAGGTAGCTGCAGTTAAATGGCTCATAGTGACAGCGGCTGTGTACGAAGAGGGAATGGATACTCGCCACAGGAATTTATCATTATAACCCCATTGTGTTATTTTGACATCTTCGCTCGGCAACGCACCCTCTGCTTTTGTTCTCCCCTGGTCCCACCCGTTCTCCCCTGTTCTCCCCTGTCCTCACCCGTTCTCCCCTGTTCTCCCCTGTCCTCACCCGTTCTCCCCTGTTCTCCCCTGTCCTCACCCGTTCTCCCCTGTTCTCCCCTGTCCTCACCCGTTCTCCCCTGTTCTCCCCTGTCCTCACCCGTTCTCCCCTGTTCTCCCCTGTCCTCACCCGTTCTCCCCTGTTCTCCCCTGTCCTCACCCGTTCTCCCCTGTTCTCCCCTGTCCTCACCCGTTCTCCCCTGTTCGCCCCTGTCCCCACCCGTTCTCCCCTGTCCTCACCCGTTCTCCCCTGTTCTCCCCTGTCCCCACCCGTTCTCCCCTGTTCTCCCCTGTCCTCACCCGTTCTCCCCTGTTCTCCCCTGTCCTCACCCGTTCTCCCCTGTTCTCCCCTGTCCTCACCCGTTCTCCCCTGTTCTCCCCTGTCCTCACCCGTTCTCCCCTGTTCGCCCCTGTCCCCACCCGTTCTCCCCTGTCCTCACCCGTTCTCCCCTGTTCTCCCCTGTCCCCACCCGTTCTCCCCTGTTCTCCCCTGTCCTCACCCGTTCTCCCAGTTCTCCCCTGTCCCACCCGTTCTCCCCTGTTCTCCCCTGTCCTCACCCGTTCTCCCCTGTCCCCACCCGTTCTCCCCTGTTCTCCCCTGTCCTCACCCTTTCTCCCAGTTCTCCCCTGGTCCCACCCGTTCTCCCCTGTTCTCCCCTGGTCCCACCCGTTCTCCCCTGTTCTCCCCTGTCCTCACCCGTTCTCGCAGTTCTACCCTGTAACCCCCTGTTCTCCCCCGTTCTCTCCTGTAACCCCATTTTCCCCTGGTCCCACCCGTTCTCCCCTGTTCTCCCCTGTCCTCACCCGTTCTCCCAGTTCTACCCTGTAACCCCCTGTTCTCCCCCGTTTTCCCCTGTTCTCCCCTATTCTCCCTGTTCTCCCCTGTAACCCCCTGTTCCCCCCCTGTAACCCCCTGTTCCTCCCTGTAACCCCCTGTTCCTCCCTGTAACCCCCTGTTCTCCCCTGTAACCCCCTGTTCCTCCCTGTAACCCCCTGTTCCTCCCTGTAACCCCCTGTTCCTCCCTGTAACCCCCTGTTCCTCCCTGTAACCCCCTGTTCCTCCCTGTAACCCCCTGTTCCTCCCTGTAACCCCCTGTTCCCCCCTGTAACCCCCTGTTCCTCCCTGTAACCCCCTGTTCTCCCCTGTAACCCCCTGTTCCTCCCTGTAACCCCCTGTTCCTCCCTGTAACCCCCTGTTCCTCCCTGTAACCCCCTGTTCCTCCCTGTAACCCCCTGTTCTCCCCTGTAACCCCCTGTTCTCCCCTGTAACCCCCTGTTCCCCCCTGTAACCCCCTGTTCCTCCCTGTAACCCCCTGTTCCTCCCTGTAACCCCCTGTTCCTCCCTGTAACCCCCTGTTCCTCCCTGTAACCCCCTGTTCCCCCCTGTAACCCCCTGTTCCTCCCTGTAACCCCCTGTTCCTCCCTGTAACCCCCTGTTCCTCCCTGTAACCCCCTGTTCCTCCCCTGTAACCCCCTGTTCCTCCCTGTAACCCCCTGTTCCTCCCTGTAACCCCCTGTTCCTCCCTGTAACCCCCTGTTCCTCCCTGTAACCCCCTGTTCCCCCCTGTAACCCCCTGTTCCTCCCTGTAACCCCCTGTTCCTCCCTGTAACCCCCTGTTCCTCCCTGTAACCCCCTGTTCTCCCCTGTAACCCCCTGTTCCTCCCTGTAACCCCCTGTTCCTCCCTGTAACCCCCTGTTCTCCCCTGTAACCCCCTGTTCCTCCCTGTAACCCCCTGTTCCTCCCTGTAACCCCCTGTTCCTCCCTGTAACCCCCTGTTCTCCCCTGTAACCCCCTGTTCCTCCCTGTAACCCCCTGTTCCCCCCTGTAACCCCCTGTTCCTCCCTGTAACCCCCTGTTCCTCCCTGTAACCCCCTGTTCCTCCCTGTAACCCCCTGTTCCCCCTGTAACCCCCTGTTCCTCCCTGTAACCCCCTGTTCTCCCCTGTAACCCCCTGTTCCTCCCTGTAACCCCCTGTTCCCCCCTGTAACCCCCTGTTCCCCCCTGTAACCCCCTGTTCCTCCCTGTAACCCCCTGTTCCTCCCTGTAACCCCCTGTTCCTCCCTGTAACCCCCTGTTCCCCCCTGTAACCCCCTGTTCCTCCCTGTAACCCCCTGTTCTCCCCTGTAACCCCCTGTTCCTCCCTGTAACCCCCTGTTCCTCCCTGTAACCCCCTGTTCCTCCCTGTAACCCCCTGTTCCTCCCTGTAACCCCCTGTTCCTCCCTGTAACCCCCTGTTCCTCCCTGTTCTCCCCCATTCTCCCCTGTAACCCCCTGTTCCCCCCTGTAACCCCCTGTTCTCCCCCATTCTCCCCTGTTCTCCCCTGTAACCCCCCATTCTCCCCTGTAAACCCCTGTTCTCCCCCATTCTCCCCTGTTCCCACTCGTTCTCCCCTGTAACCCCGTGTTCTCCCCCATTCTCCCCTGTTCCCACTCGTTCTCCCCGTCCTCCCCTGTAACCCCCAGTTCTCCCCTGTTCGGCCCCGTTCATTGATTAATTGGAGAATTTGTTTTTTTCATTTTATTTATGCCCCCTCCAGAGCTCTGTGAGCCAGCTGTCTTTGTCTTGATTGCCGGCGTGGGCCGTCACTATCGTATCAGAACTGTGGATGAAAACCGGTCCATTTGAATGTAAATGTTGTTGTAGGTGGCGTCCCCATCTGATGTCTCATCTCGGGGTGACGAGCTCTTTTGGCGGAATTTCACTAGCTAACTGATGTGGAAGAGAGACTCTGCCAATTGGGTGTGGTGCCAATTGAATATGAGCCTCCTCGGGGCCCGTATTAGATTCAGACTCGTCATTATCATTGGACCGAAAAGGCAACATTGATATTTATGTCTCAACTCCTCATTGATGGGAGCCAGTTCAGTGTCTGAAGGTTGGTTCTCCTCCCATCCGAAAGTGTATCCATCCTCTAGCACTGTAAGACTCAACTCCATCTCTTAGTCTGAGGCTTTCCATAACACTGTCAACCAGATACAACGTACACATCCTTTAACATTCATGTATTCAAATCCATAGTCAATATTTCTACAGAATTATAATATAAACCAACAATATTCTCTCAAGTGCTCAGCTGACTCCCTAATGCTCAGAATTGAATAGTATTATGTCATCATGTTAATATTGAATTTCTATGCAATCCTCCTCAGCTCCGCAGAGTACACCCAAAAGGAGTTCACCCAAAAGGAGTTCACCCAAAAGGAGTTCACCCAATAGGAGTTCACCCAATAGAAGTTCACCCAATAGAAGTTCACCCAATAGGAGTTCACCCAATAGGAGTTCACCCAATAGGAGTTCACCCAAAAGGAGTTCACCCAAAAGGAGTTCACCCAATAGGAGTTCACCCAAAAGGAGTTCACCCAAAAGGAATACCCCCCAGTCTGTATCCCCGAGAATTGAACCACCTGCTAGTTTTAACGGCGCTAAACCAACAGGTAGATATCATGCACTGTGTGTCTCTGTACGCGCTAACAGTAGATGTAGCCCCTGCTATCTATGCCTGCTAGTTAATTATCACATTTCTGCTTCTTCCCTTTTCCTATTTTTGACGAGGGCCATTTTGTTTTGTATTTTGGGCCCATGTTAGAGACTCCCCCCTCAGTGCTGACCAGGCTTGCATGCTCCCGTGCTGATTGGGGGGGTCCCTGCCTAGCATGGGAATGCACCCATGGCCTTTGCTTCACAGCTGTTCACTTGCAGTTGTTTGTTTCCCAAAAAATATGGAGGAAACAAAAAACGCCTTGTTGTGTTAGCTTGGCCGCTATTGGCTAATGTGGGCCCGTATCTATAAGGAGACTTGACATTTACTCACTTTTTCTCCCAGCTCGTAACATCAAATCAAATCAAATTGTATTTGTCAAATACACATGGTTAGCAGATGTTAATGCGAGTGTAGCGAAATGCTTGTGCTTCTAGTTCCGACAATGCAGTAATAACCAACGAGTAATCTAACCTAACAATTCCACAACTACTACCTTATACACACAAGTGTAAAGGGATAAAGAATATGTACATAAAGATATATGAATGAGTGATGGTACAGAACGGCATAGGCAAGATACAGTAGATGGTATCGAGGGTATGTAGGGTATGTAAACATAAAAGTGCATAGTTTAAAGTGGCTAGTGATACATGTATTACATAAAGATGGCAAGATGCAGGAGATGATATAGAGTACAGTATATACATATACATTATATTAAGTGGCATTGTTTAAAGTGGCTAGTGATACATTCATGCTCTGAGGACGCGGCTGGGGATGCCGTCTGGGCCTGCAGCCCTGCGAGGGTTAACACATTTAAATGTTTTACTCACGTCGGCTGCAGTGAAGGAGAGTCCGCAGGTTTTGGTAGCGGGCCGTGTCAGTGGCACTGTATTGTCCTCAAAGCGAGCAAAGAAGTTATTTAGTCTGTCTGGGAGCAAGACATCCTGGTCCGCGACGGGGCTGGTTTTCTTTTTGTAATCCGTGATTGACTGTAGACCCTGCCACATACCTCTTGTGTCTGAGCCGTTGAATTGCAACTCTACTTTGTCTCTATACTGACGCTTAGCTTGTTTGATTGCCTTGCGGAGGGAATAGCTACACTGTTTGTATTCGGTCATGTTTCCGGCACCTTGCCCGGGTTAAAAGCAGTGGTTCGCGCTTTCAGTTTCGCGCGAATGCTGCCATCAATCCACGGTTTCTGATTTGGGAATGTTTTAATAGTTGTTGTGGGTACGACATCGCCGATGCACTTTCTAATGAACTCGCTCACCGAATCAGCGTATTCGTCAATGTTGTTGTTGGACGCAATGCGGAACATATCCCAATCCACGGAATCCACGGAATTCTAAGTGATCAAAGCAGTCTTGAAGCGTGGAATCAGATTGGTCGGACCAGCGTTGAACAGACCTGAGCGCGGGAGCTTCTTGTTTTAGTTTCTGTCTGTAGGCTGGAAGCAACAAAATGGAGTCGTGGTCAGCTTTTCCGAAAGGAGAGCGGGGGAGGGCCTTATATGCGTCGCGGAAGTTAGAATAACAATGATCCAGGGTTTTACCAGCCCTGGTTGCGCAATCGATATGCTGATAGAATTTAGGGAGTCTTGTTTTCAGATTAGCCTTGTTAAAATCCCCAGCTTCAATGAATGCAGCCTCAGGATATGTGGTTTCCAGTTTACATAGAGTCAAATAAAGTTCGTTCAGGGCCATCGATGTGCCTGCTTGGGGGGGAATATATACGGCTGTGATTATAATCGAAGAGAATTCCCTTGGTAGATAATGCGGTCGACATTTGATTGTGAGGAATTCTAAGTCAGGTGAGCAGAAGGACTTGAGTTCCTGTATGTTGTTATGATCACACCACGTCTCGTTAATCATAAGGCATACCCCCCCGCCCCTCTTCTTACCAGAGAGATGCTTGTTTCTGTCGGCGCGATGCGTGAAGAAACCAGCTGGCTGCACCGACTCCGATAGCGTCTCTCGAGTGAGCCATGTTTCCGTGAAGCAAAGAACGTTACAGTCTCTGATGTCTCTCTGGAAGGCAACCCTTGCTCGGATTTCATCAACCTTGTTGTCAAGAGACTGGACATTGGCGAGTAGTATGCTAGGGAGTGGTGCGCGATGTGCCCGTCTCCGGAGCCTGACCAGAAGACCGCTTCGTTTGCCCCTTTTACGGCGACGTTGTTTAGGATCGCCGGCTGGGATCAGATCCATTGTCCTGGGTGGAAGGCAAAACACAGGATCCGCTTCGGGAAAGTCATATTCCTGGTCGTAATGATGGTGAGTTGACGTTGCTCTTATATTCAGTAGTTCCTCCCGACTGTATGTAATAAAACCTAAGATTACCTGGGGTATCAATGTACCCCATGGAGTCAGAGTGCTTTCTGTGCCGTCACAGATGTAGGGTGATGGTACAAGTTAACCTAGATACAGTTAATATTGGTTAGGATATGTGTTTTTCTTGGCTGAATGATAGAATACAGTTTCTTAGCTGTGTTTGGGTCCACAACAGGGATGAAGTCCATTCTCTTATCTGTAACTGACTCATAGCAACGATGGAGCATCTTTTTATTTGTCAGTTAACAGCACATCCAATACCTTTGGATTTCCTGACTCGTTTAGACCCTGATGCAGTAGTTTTTTTATTGATATTTCAGTGTGTGAAAGGAGCCTTTAACAAGTAGTTTGAGCCTTTGATTTCCAGTCAATGGGGAACATTCCAAAGCTGCGGTAAGTTAAAGAATGTTTATAAGGCCTGCGTATAGAGGAGCTTAAACATGACAGGTTATCAGGGATTTAGCATTTCAGTCCCAGAAGATGTAAATAGAGAGCATTTATGATGAGAGTAGTCAACCAATCAGAAAAACCTCTGCATGGAAACTGATAGCAAATCAGAAAACCCCTTTTCTCCTCATAAATGTGGACCCTGGTATTTCACTAGTTGCTTACTGTTTAACCTGAAACTCTTGATGATATTGTTGTATAATATCATACTGCTGATAAGATGCTATGAGCAGCTACACTACATGATCTATATAAGTCTAAAGTATGTGGACACCTGCTCATCAAACATCTCATTCCAAAATCATGGGCATTAATATGGAGTTGTTCCACCCTTTGCTGACAGAACGGCCGCCACTCTTCTGGGAAGGCTTTCCACTAGATGTTGGAACATTGCTGCTGCAGGGACTTGCTTCCATTCAGCCACGAGCATTAGTGAGGTCGGCAACTGATGTTGGGCGATTAGGCCTGGCTAGCAGTTGGCATTCCAATTTATCTCAAAGGTGTTTGATGAGGTTGAGGTCAGGGCTCTGTGCAGGCCAGTCAAATTCTTCCACACCGATCTCGACAATCATTTCTGTATGGACCTCGCTTGGTGCGCGGGGAATTGTCATGCTGAAACAGGAAAGGGCCTTCCCCAAACTGTTGCCACAAAGTTGGAAGCACATAATTGTCTAGAATGTCATTGTATGCTGTGGTGGTGTCCACATACTTTTGTATATGAAATGCTCAGGGCTAGCTTTGTCATTTCAAACCACACAATGGTTTCAGAATATTGCTTTAATTACAGATCATATCTGATAGAAAAGCTCTGATGTTGATAATATGTTATTATTTGTTATTATCAACAAGAATGGGATTTAATATCTCCTGTATCTCCTGAATCAATGGCTGTGATGACTATGCTGATACAGACTGTAGCTCATTAGCATTACCTCTCCAACCCGCTGACCTGCAATATTGCCTCCGTTAAAGGAAAATGACAATTCCCTAAATGGAAAATGATCTGTGTGTGTATGTGTGTGTGGGTATGTGCGTGCTTGTGTCCGTGCGTGTGCGTGCATGTGCGTCTATGTGCATGCTTCAGAGATGGGCTCGGACCTATACGGAAGGGCGAAGGGCATCGCCATGAGCGACCTCATCACCACCGTGACACCGGAGAAAAAGGTGGAGGAGAGGAAGGCGGAGGAAGAGGTGGAAGTAGAGGTGGAAGTGGAGGTGGAAGTGGAGGTGGAAGTGGAGGTGGAAGTAGAGGTGGAAGTAGAGGTGGAGGTGGAGGAGGTGGAGGAGGAGGATGAGACCACGAAAGCCACCGAGATCTCTCTACCAAGTCCAACCTCTCCCATTCGACACGACACCAAGGTATAGTTCTCCACACCCAATCAAATATCTCTGTCCTTTGCCCACCCCTGAGAGCATTCTATAATACCTTCCTCTGAGTACCCAGATTCCACTCTGAAAATGACAGCTGTTTATTGCCGGAGCCAAGAGTAGAAAGTAGCTAGCGCCAGCCAGAGCTATTCTGTCAGACAGACTAGAGCCAGATGGCCTTTCTCCTTCTAGGGTAGCAAAGTAGCACAAATCTCATTGTCTGGGGATGCCGCCCCGTGCTTTCACGCTCTGCCACTCTCTCTATCAGGTAGGCAGGTCCCTGATAAGTCACTAATGGAGAACTGACCTGAACCTTCAATACTCTGGCAGAGGGGCAACTTCAGATCAGTGCCAGAACACTCAGCGAAAGGCAGGGCCAGACTATTTGAAATGTAGAAATAAAAATGGCTTTTTTTAGTGAACAAATTGATGACAAGGAGCTTAACCTGAATGAACTTTGGCAGATGTAATGTCTGTACTTACTAGTTACCTAGGATAAGGGTTCTTAGTAGAATCCAAAGGTCAAACTACTAACGTTAATTGCATTCGTGATGAACATTTATAAGGCGGGAGAGTGACCTCAAGCTGGTGGAGTCATCTGTAATGTAGTTTAATGATATTATGTTGACATAGGTTATCTGAATATGTTTTAATGCATTTCCTGTTGGGTTTTTTTTTACCCCGAAAACAGTTTACTGTCACTACTTTGTTCAACCACTTTTCCTAATAGCTAATGTTTAGGTAAATATGAGTTCTGGGAAATGCTATACTCAACCCTAACAGCCACGGTTCTCTTTCTCCTCATGCTGTTGTGTTACTACTTAACAGACTGAACTGACTGACACTGGTGTCGATGGTGAACTGACAGCCACGGAGGTTTGTAACATGGGTAGTCACTAGTCACCTCAACTCTCATCTCTTGTAGAAATCTTACGTTCTTTGGTTTCACATTTCTATTTCAACAATATCTGATGTTATTTGATAGTTCCTCTCGTAAGCTATAACGTGTGTTGTATTCCGGTTTTGATATCAAATTCCCTCTCTGTGCTTCCCATGCTGCCAGTCGGACCAGGAGGATGAGTCCGAGTTAAAGACACAGGTATACTAACTAAAGTATGGCACCTTAACACACATTACCACTCATTTTATCCACAGCTGGTCAAACGACCATTTCACCCACAACCTGTGAACCTGGGATTCAAAATCACTGAAGGCTGCACAATCAACAGCTGCAATCTACGAGGAGATATAGATTTGACATGTAATAAAATCTAACGGACTGTCATTTTCTTTCCAGAACAGTCTCATAAGATGAATAAAGCGGGAGAATGTGTTTGTCAGACATAGTGTGCTGATGTTAGAGGTTGGTATTGTATGGAACAGCAGGCTAGTGCATGGTGGGGACTTTTGCTCAAGGACTTGGTTTGGACAGTAACAGTGGAATTACAATTTTTTATGTCATCAACATGAGGGGTTTGTAACAGGTAGTTGTTATAACAGACAGCATGAGGGGTTTGTAACAGGTAGTTGTTATAACAGACAACATGAGGGTTTGTAACAGGTAGTTGTTATAACAGACAGCATGAGGGGTTTGTAACAGGTAGCTGTTATAACAGAAAACATGAGGGGTTTGCAACAGGTAGTTGTTATAACAGACAGCATGAGGGTTTGTAACAGCTGGTTGTTATAACAGACAGCATGAGGGTTTGTAACAGCTGGTTGTTATAACAGACAGCATGAGGGTTTGTAACAGGTAGTTGTTATAACAGACAGCATGAGGGGTTTGTAACAGGTAGTTGTTATAACAGACAACATGAGGGGTTTGTAACAGGTAGTTATTATAACAGACAACATGAGGGGTTTGTAACAGGTAGTTGTTATAACAGACAGCATGAGGGGTTTGTAACAAGTAGCTGTTATAACAGAAAACATGAGGGGTTTGCAACAGGTAGTTGTTATAACAGACAACATGAGGTGTTTGTAACAGGTAGTTATAACAGATAACATGAGGGGTTTGTAACAGGTAGTTGTTATAACAGACAGCATGAGGGGTTTGTAACAGGTAGTTGTTATAACAGACAGCATGAGGGGTTTGTAACAGGTAGTTGTTATAACAGACAGCATGAGGGGTTTGTAACAGGTAGTTGTTATAACAGACAGCATGAGGGGTTTGTAACAGGTAGTTGTTATAACAGACAGCATGAGGGGTTTGTAACAGGTAGTTGTTATAACAGACAGCATGAGGGGTTTGTAACAGGTAGTTGTTATAACAGACAACATGAGGTGTTTGTAACAGGTAGTTATAACAGACAACATGAGGGGTTTGTAACAGGTAGTTGTTATAACAGACAGCATGAGGGTTTGTAACAGGTAGTTGTTATAACAGACAACATGAGGGGTTTGTAACAGGTAGTTATAACAGACAACATGAGGGGTTTGTAACAGGTAGTTATTATAACAGACAACATGAGGGGTTTGTAACAGGTAGTTGTTATAACAGACAGCATGAGGGGTTTGTAACAAGTAGCTGTTATAACAGAAAACATGAGGGGTTTGCAACAGGTAGTTGTTATAACAGACAGCATGAGGGGTTTGTAACAGGTAGTTGTTATAACAGATAACATGAGGGGTTTGTAACCGGTAGTTATAACAGACAACATGAGGGGTTTGTAACAGGTAGTTGTTATAACAGACAGCATGAGGGGTTTGTAACAGGTAGTTGTTATAACAGACAGCATGAGGGGTTTGTAACAGGTAGTTGTTATAACAGACAGCATGAGGGGTTTGTAACAGGTAGTTGTTATAACAGACAGCATGAGGGGTTTGTAACAGGTAGTTGTTATAACAGACAACATGAGGTGTTTGTAACAGGTAGTTATAACAGACAACATGAGGGGTTTGTAACAGGTAGTTGTTATAACAGATAACATGAGGGGTTTGTAACAGGTAGCTGTTATAACAGAAAACATGAGGGGTTTGTAACAGGTAGTTGTTGTAACAGACAGCATGAAGGGTTTGTAACAGGTAGTTGTTATAACAGACAGCATGAGGGGTTTGTAACAGGTAGTTGTTATAACAGACAACATGAGGGGTTTGTAACAGGTAGTTGTTATAACAGACAACATGAGGGGTTTGTAACAGGTAGTTGTTATAACAGACAGCATGAGGGGTTTGTAACAGGTAGTTGTTATAACAGACAGCATGAGGGGTTTGTAACAGGTAGTTATAACAGACAACATGAGGGGTTTGTAACAGGTAGCTGTTATAACAGAAAACATGAGGGGTTTGCAACAGGTAGTTGTTATAACAGACAGCATGAGGGGTTTGTAACAGGTAGTTGTTATAACAGACAGCATGAGGGGTTTGTAACAGGTAGCTGTTATAACAGAAAACATGAGGGGTTTGCAACAGGTTGTTGTTATAACAGACAGCATGAGGGGTTTGTAACAGGTAGTTGTTATAACAGACAGCATGAGGGGTTTGTAACAGGTAGTTATAACAGACAACATGAGGGGTTTGTAACAGGTAGTTGTTATAACAGACAGCATGAGGGGTTTGTAACAGGTAGTTGTTATAACAGACAGCATGAGGGTTTGTAACAGGTAGTTGTTATAACAGACAACATGAGGGGTTTGTAACAGGTAGTTATAACAGACAGCATGAGGGGTTTGTAACAGGTAGTTGTTATAACAGACAACATGAGGGGTTTGTAACAGGTAGTTGTTATAACAGACAGCATGAGGGGTTTGTAACAGGTAGTTGTTATAACAGACAGCATGAGGGGTTTGTAACAGGTAGTTGTTATAACAGACAGCATGAGGGGTTTGTAACAGGTAGTTATAACAGACAACATGAGGGGTTTGTAACAGGTAGTTATAACAGACAGCATGAGGGGTTTGTAACAGCTGGTTGTTATAACAGACAGCATGAGGGGTTTGTAACAGGTAGTTGTTATAACAGACAGCATGAGGGGTTTGTAACAGGTAGTTGTTATAACAGACAACATGAGGGGTTTGTAACAGGTAGTTGTTATAACAGACAGCATGAGGGGTTTGTAACAGCTGGTTGTTATAACAGACAGCATGAGGGGTTTGTAACAGGTAGCTGTTATAACAGACAACATGAGGGGTTTGTAACAGGTCGTTGTTATAACAGACAGCATGAGGGGTTTGTAACAGGTAGTTGTTATAACAGACAACATGAGGGGTTTGTAACAGGTAGTTATAACAGACAACATGAGGGGTTTGTAACAGGTAGTTGTTGTAACAGACAACATGAGGGGTTTGTAACAGGTAGTTATAACAGACAGCATGAGGGGTTTGTAACAGGTAGTTATAACAGACAACATGAGGGGTTTGTAACAGGTAGTTGTTATAACAGACAACATGAGGGGTTTGTAACAGGTAGTTGTTATAACAGACAACATGAGGGGTTTGTAACAGGTAGTTGTTATAACAGACAGCATGAGGGGTTTGTAACAGGTAGTTGTTATAACAGACAGCATGAGGGGTTTGTAACAGGTAGTTGTTATAACAGAAAACATGAGGGGTTTGTAACAGGTAGTTGTTATAACAGACAGCATGAGGGGTTTGTAACAGGTAGTTATAACAGACAGCATGAAGGGTTTGTAACAGGTAGTTGTTATAACAGACAACATGAGGGGTTTGTAACAGGTAGCTGTTATAACAGAAAACATGAGGGGTTTGTAACAGGTAGTTGTTGTAACAGACAGCATGAAGGGTTTGTAACAGGTAGTTGTTATAACAGACAGCATGAGGGGTTTGTAACAGGTAGTTGTTATAACAGACAGCATGAGGGGTTTGTAACAGGTAGTTATAACAGACAACATGAGGGGTTTGTAACAGGTAGTTGTTATAACAGACAGCATGAGGGGTTTGTAACAGGTAGTTGTTATAACAGACAGCATGAGGGGTTTGTAACAGGTAGTTGTTATAACAGAAAACATGAGGGGTTTGTAACAGGTAGTTGTTATAACAGACAGCATGAGGGGTTTGTAACAGGTAGTTATAACAGACAGCATGAAGGGTTTGTAACAGGTAGTTATTATAACAGACAACATGAGGGGTTTGTAACAGGTAGTTATAACAGACAGCATGAGGGGTTTGTAACAGGTAGTTGTTATAACAGACAGCATGAGGGGTTTGTAACAGGTAGTTGTTATAACAGACAACATGAGGGGTTTGTAACAGGTAGTTGTTATAACAGACAGCATGAGGGGTTTGTAACAGGTAGTTGTTATAACAGACAGCATGAGGGGTTTGTAACAGGTAGTTGTTATAACAGACAGCATGAGGGGTTTGTAACAGCTGGTTGTTATAACAGACAGCATGAAGGGTTTGTAACAGGTAGTTGTTATAACAGACAGCATGAGGGGTTTGTAACAGGTAGTTGTTATAACAGACAGCATGAGGGGTTTGTAACAGGTAGTTGTTATAACAGACAGCATGAGGGGTTTGTAACAGGTAGTTGTTATAACAGACAGCATGAGGGGTTTGTAACAGGTAGTTGTTATAACAGAAAACACGAGGGGTTTGTAACAGGTAGTTGTTATAACAGACAGCATGAGGGGTTTGTAACAGGTAGTTGTTATAACAGACAACATGAGGGGTTTGTAACAGGTAGTTGTTATAACAGATAACATGAGGGGTTTGTAACCGGTAGTTATAACAGACAACATGAGGGGTTTGTAACAGGTAGTTGTTATAACAGACAGCATGAGGGTTTGTAACAGCTGGTTGTTATAACAGACAGCATGAGGGTTTGTAACAGCTGGTTGTTATAACAGACAGCATGAGGGTTTGTAACAGGTAGTTGTTATAACAGACAGCATGAGGGGTTTGTAACAGGTAGTTGTTATAACAGACAACATGAGGTGTTTGTAACAGGTAGTTATAACAGACAACATGAGGGGTTTGTAACAGGTAGTTGTTATAACAGATAACATGAGGGGTTTGTAACAGGTAGCTGTTATAACAGAAAACATGAGGGGTTTGTAACAGGTAGTTGTTATAACAGACAGCATGCGGGGTTTGTAACAGGTAGTTGTTATAACAGACAGCATGAGGGGTTTGTAACAGGTAGTTGTTATAACAGACAACATGAGGGGTTTGTAACAGGTAGTTGTTATAACAGACAGCATGAGGGGTTTGTAACAGGTAGTTGTTATAACAGACAACATGAGGGGTTTGTAACAGGTAGTTGTTATAACAGACAGCATGAGGGGTTTGTAACAGGTAGTTGTTATAACAGACAGCATGAGGGTTTGTAACAGGTAGTTGTTATAACAGACAGCATGAGGGGTTTGAAAAATTGTTGGAAAAATGACTTGTGTCGTGCACAAAGTAGATGTCCTAACCGACTTGCCAAAACTATAGTTTGTTAACAAGAAATTTAAGGAGTGGTTGAAAAACGAGTTTTAATGGCTCCAACCTAAGTGCATGTAAACTTGTAAACTTCCGACTTCAACTGTATTTACTTAGCTGCTTTTAAGACTCTTATGTGCAGTACAGCTGGGATAATTTTCATGGAGGGCCCCATTGGTGTGTGTGTACAGCAGTCACTTCCCTCGTGTTTGATAGTTGATCGTTTCGTATTAGATTATATCATACTAGATTTGAGCTGATCTTGAAAACAGTGTATTTTAAGACTTCTCTCCCCAGTATGACTTTCATGGCTATTGGTCCTTTGCAGAGGTCCATGTTGAACAGTAGCACGGTTGGGTTCCAATCAGTTTTCAATTCAGAAAGTGAATTGAAATTCGAGTTATGAATGGAAAAATCCTTACAGAAAACGGTACTCCATTTTCCATTGACTGAATAGAAAACGGAATTGACCCCCATCTCTGGTCTTGGTCTCAATGTCCACCTAAGTGTGTGATTGGAGTAGCCCTCCCTACATCCCTAATTGTGTGAGATTCATAAAAAGAAATACACATTCCTTGGGTAGCGCTCTCCTAACTCCTTAATAAGACACCGATTCCTGATGCCTCCCTCTCTGCTATTTCTCCTCCTAGACAGAATCCTCCATCTTCCCCAGGTTTGTAATTTTCCTGGAGTGGGCGGGGTCAGACTTTTGATTTGATCTGGAGCCATGATTTACCTCACCCCTACACAATAAGCTGTGTCAGGCTACTTGAGGACTTAGATGTTCCCTTTAGTGTTCTTCCTTCCTCTGCTCGCGCACTTTCTCTTTTTCTCTCTCTGATTGTCTCCTTCTGTCTTATTCTCTCTCTCA